>NC_092234.1:64361685-64402726 GCF_036320965.1 Panulirus ornatus
CCACACAGGCAGTGAAATGAAGGATTTCAGATATTACACTAGAGTTATTAAGGGTCCTTTTCTCACACTAAAAATGACAAAGGTACGGACCTGTGGTGTTTTTTGGCATCCTGGCGGTCAAATGAAGTTGTTGACATAAAATATTAGAATGATTTAGGGTGCTTTTCTATGACTAAAATACACACAGGTACAGACCTGTGGTGTTTTATGGCATCAAAGTGGTAAAATGAAGTTGTTGAGATAAAATTCCAAAGTGATTCAGGGTGCTTTTCTAAGACTAAAATTGACAGAGGTACAGACCTTTGGTGTTTTTTCCCATCCAGGCAACGAAATGAAGTAGTTCAGATAAAATACCAGAGAGATTCAGGGTGGATTTCTGACACTAAAATCAACACAGGTACGGACCTGTGGTGTTTTTTGGCATCAAAGCGGTAAAATGAAGTTGTTGAGATAAAATACAAAAGTGATTCAAGGTGCTTTTCTAAGCCTAAAATTGACACAGGTACAGACCTTTGGTGCTTTTTGGCATTGAGGCGGTAAAACGAAAATGCTTAGATAAAATTTGAGATTGATTTAGGGTGCTTTTCTAAGACTAAAATCGACACAGGTACGGACCTGTGGTGTTTTATGGCATCCAGGAAGTCAAATAAAGTAGTTGAGATAAAATACCAAAATGATTCTGGGAGCTTTTCTGAGACTAAAATCGACACAGGTACAGACCTGTGGTGTTTTTTGCCACACAGGCAGTGAAATGAAGGATTTCAGATATTACACTAGAGTTATTAAAGGTCCTTTTCTCAAACTAAAACCGGCACAGGTACGGACCTGTGGTGTTTTTTGGCATCCTGGCGGTCAAATGAAGTTGTTGACATAAAATATCAGATTGATTCAGGGTGCTTTTCTAAGACTAAAATACACACAGGTACGGACCTGTGGTCTTTTTGGTATCAAAGCGGTAAAATGAAGTTGTTGAGATAAAATACCAAAGTGATTCAGGGTCCTTTTCTAAGACTAAAATTGACACAGGTACGGACCTTTAGCGTTTTTTCCCATCCATGCAGTGAAATGAAGTAGTTCAGATAAAATACCAGAGAGATTTAAGGTGGGTTTCTGACACTAAAATCGACACAGGTACGGACCTGTGGTGTTTTTGGGCATCCTGGCGGTCAAATGAAGTTGTTGAGGTAAAATACAAAACTGATTCAGGGTGCTTTTCTAAGCCTGAAATTGACACAGGTATGGACCTTTGGTGCTTTTTGGCATTGAGGTGGTAAAACAAAAATACTTAGATAAAATATCAGATTGATTTAGGGTGCTTTTCTAAGACTAAAATCGACAAAGGTATGGAGCTGTGGTGTTTTTTGGCATCCTGCCGGTCAAATGAAGTTGTGAACATAAAATATCAGATTGATTTAGGGTGCTTTTCTAAGACTAAAATACACACAGGTACAGACGTGGTGTTTTTTCGCATCAAAGCGGTAAAATGAAGTTGTTGAGATAAAATACAAAAGTGATTCAGGGTCTTTTCTAAGCCTAAAATTGACACAGGTACTGGCCTTTGGTGCTTTTTGGCATTCAGGCGGTAAAACAAAAATGCTGATAAAATATCAGATTGATTTAGGGTTCTTTTCTAAGACTAAAATCGACACAGGTACGGACCTGTGGTATTTTATGGCATCCAGGCAGTTAAATAAAGTAGTTGAGATAAAATACCAAAATGATTCTGGACGCTTTTCTGAGACTAAAATCGACACAGGTATGGACCTTTGGTGTTTTTTGCCACACAGGCAGTGAAATGAAGGATTTTAGATATTACACTAGAGTTATTAACGGTCCTTCTCTCACACTAAAACTGACGCAGGTACGGACCTGTGGTGCTTTTTGGCATCCTGGCGGTCAGATGAAGTTGTTGACATAAAATATCAGATTGATTTAGGGTGCTTTTCTAAGACTAAAATACACACAGGTACGGACCTGTGGTGTTTTTTGGCATCAAAGTGGTAAAATGAAGTTGTTGAGATAAAATACCAAAGTGATTCAGGGTACTTTCCTAAGACTAAAATTGACACAGGTATGGACCTGTGGTGTTTTTTCCCATCCAGGCAGTGAAATGAAGTAGTTCAGATACAATACCAGAGAGATTCAGGGTGGGTTTCTGACACTAAAATCGACACAGGTACGGACCTGTGGTGTTTTTTGGCATCAAAGCGGTAAAATGAAGTTGTTGAGATAAAATACAAAAGTGATTCAGGGTGCTTTTCTAAGCCTAAAATTGAGAGATACAGACCTTTGGTGATTTTTGGCATTCAGGTGGTAAAATAAAAATGCTTACATAAAATATTAGATTGATTTAGGATGCTTTTCTAAGACTAAAATCGACACAGGTACAGACCTATGGTGTTTTCTGGCATCCAGGCAGTCAAATAAAGTAGTTGAGATAAAACACCAGAATGATTCAGGGCGCTTTTCTGAGACTAAAATCGACACAGTTGCGTACCTGTGGTGTTTTTTGCCACCCAGGCAGTGACATGAAGGATTTCAGATATAACACTAGAGTTATTAAGGGTCCTTTTCTCACACTAAAACCGACACAGGTACAGACCTGTGGTGTTTTTCGGCACCCAGGCGGTCAAATGAAGTTGTTGACATAAAATATCAGATTGATTTAGGGTGCTTTTCTAAGACTAAAATACACACAAGTACGGACCTGTAATGTTTTATAGCATCCAGGCAGTCAAATAAAGTAGTCGAGATAAAATACCAAAACGATTCAGGGCGCTTTTCTGAGACTAAAATCGACACAGGTACGGACCTGTGGAGTTTTTTGCCACCCAGGCAGTGAAATGAAGGATTTCAGATATAACACTAGAATGATCATGGGTCCTTTTCTCACACTAAAATCGACACAGGTACGGACCTTAGGTGTTTTTTCCCATTCAGGCAGTGAAATGAAGTAGTGCAGATAAAATACCAGAGAGATTCAGGATGGGTTTATCACACTAAAATCGACACAGGTACGGATCTGAGGTGTTTTTTGACTTCAGCGCCATAAAATGAAGTTGTTGAGATAAAATACCAAAGTGATTCAGGATACTTTTCTAAGCCTAAAATTGACACAGGTGTGAACCTTTGGTGCTTTTTCGCATTCAGGTAATAAAACAAAAATGCTTAGATAAAATATTGGATTGATTTAGGGTGCTTTTCTAAGACTAGAATCGACACAGGTACGGACCTGTGGTGTTTTATGACATACAGGCAGTCAAATAAAGTAGTTGAGATAAAATACCAAAATGATTCAGGGCACTTTTCTGAGACTAAAATCGACACAGGTAGGGACCTGTGGTCTTTTTTGCCATCCCGGCAGTGAAATGAAGGATTTCAGATATAACACTAGAGTTATTAAGGGTCCTTTTCTCACACTAAAACCGATATAGGTACGGACCTGTGGTGTTTTTTGGCATACAGGCAGTCAAATGAAGTTGTTGATATAAAATATCAGATTGATTTAGGGTGCTTTTCTAAGACTAAAATACACACAGGTATGGACCTGTGGTGTTTTTTGGCATCAAAGTGGTAAAATGAAGCTGCTGAGATAAAAGGTTAAAGTGATTCAGGGGTTTTTTCTAAGCCTAAAATCCATATAGGTGTTTTTTGGCATCCTGGCAGTCAAATAAAGTGCTTGAGATAAAATACCAAAATGATTCATGGCGCTTTTCTGAGACTAAAATCGACACAGGTACGGACCTGTGGTGTTTTTTGCCACCCAGGCAGTGAAATGAAGGATTTCAGATATAACACTAGAGTTAGTAAGGGTCCTTTTCTCACACTAAAACCAACACAGGTACGGACCTGTGGTGTTTTTTGGCATCCAGGCGGTAAAATGAAGTTGTTGACATAAAATATCAGATTGATTTAGGGTCCTTTTTAAGACTAAAATACACACAGGCACGGACCTGTGGTATTTTCTGGCATCAAAGCGGTAAAATGAAGTTGTTGAGATAAAATATCAAAGTGATTCAGGGGTTTTTTCTAAGCCTAAAATCCACACAGGTACGGACCTGTGGTGTTTTTTGGCATCCAGGCAGTCAAATAAAGTAGTTGAGATAAAATACCAAAATGATTCAGGGCGCTTTTGTGAGACTAAAATCGACACAGGTACGGACCTGTGGTGATTTTTGCCACCCAGGCAGTGAAATGAGCGATTTCAGATATAACACCAGAGCTAGTAAGGGTCCCTTTATCACACTAAAACAGACACAGGTACGGACCTGTGGAGTTTTTTGCCATTAAAGTGGTAAAATGAAGTTGTTGAGATAAAACATCAAAGTGATTCAGGGGTTTTTTCTAAGCCTAGAATCGACACAAGTACGGACCTTTGGTGTTTTTAGGCATCAAAGAGGTAAAATGAAGTTGTCGAGATAAAATACAAAAGTGATTCAGGGTGCTTTTCTAAGCCTAAAATCCCAATAGGTATGGATCTGTGGAGTTTTTTGGCATCCAGGCAGTCAAATAAAGTAGTTGAGATAAAATACCAAAATGATTCAGGGCGCTTTTCTGAGACTAAAATCGACACAGGTACGGACCTGTGGTGTTTTTTGCCACCCAAGCAGTGAAATGAAGGATTTCAGACATAACACTAGAGTTAGTAACGGTACTTTTCTCACACTAAAATCAACACAGGTACAGACCTGTGGTGTTTTTTCCCATCCAGGCAGTAAAATGGAGTAGTTCAGATAAAATACCAGAGAGATTAAGGGTGGGTTTCTAACACTAAAATCGACACAGGTATGGACCTGTGGTGTTTTTTCGTATCCAGGCAGTAAAATGAAGTTGTTCACATAAAATATCAGATTGATTTAGGGTCCTTTTTTAAGACTAAAATACACAGAGGTACGGACCTGTGGTGTTTTTAGGCATCAAAGTGGTATAATGAAGTTGTTGATATAAAATGCAAAAGTGATTCAATGTGCTTTTCTAAGCCTAAATTTGACACAGGTACGGAACTATGGTGTTTTTGGCATCAAAGAAGTAAAATGAAGTTGTTGAGATAAAATACAAAAGTGATTCAGGGTGCTTTTCTAAGCCTAAAATCCACACAGGTACGGACCTGTGGAGTTTTTTGGCATCAAAGCAGTAAAATGAAGTTTCGAGATAAAATACAAAAGTGATTCAGGGTGCTTTTCTAAGCCTAAAATTGACACAGGTACACAAAGTACCTTTGGTGCTTTTTGGCATTCAGGCGGTAAAAAAAAAAAGCTTAGAGAAAATATCAGATTGATTTAGGTTGCTTATCGAAGACTAAAATCGACACAGGTACAGACCTGTGGTGTTTTATGGCATCCAGGCAGTCAAATAAAGTAGTTGAGATGAAATACCAAAATGATTCAGGGCGCTTTTCTGAGACTAAAATCGACACAGGTACGGACCTGTGGTGTTTTTTGGCATCGAAGTGGTAAAATGAAGCTGTTGAGATAAAAGGTTAAAGTGATTCAGGGGTTTTTTCTAAGCCTAAAATCCATATAGGTACGGACCTGTGGTGTTTTTTGGCATCCTGGCAGTCAAATAAAGTACTTGAGATAAAATACCAAAATGATTCATGGCGCTTTTCTGAGACTAAAATCGACACAGGTACGGACCTGTGGTGTTTTTTGCCACCCAGGCAGTGAAATGAAGGATTTCAGATATAACACTAGAGTTAGTAAGGGTCCTTTTCTCACACTAAAACCAACACAGGTACGGACCTGTGGTGTTTTTTGGCATCCAGGCGGTAAAATGAAGTTGTTGACATAAAATATCAGATTGATTTAGGGTCATTTTTAAGACTAAAATACACACAGGTACGGACCTGTGGTGTTTTTTGGCATCAAAGCGGTAAAATGAAGTTGTTCAGATAAAATATCAAAGTGATTCAGGGGTTTTTTCTAAGCCTAAAATCCACACAGGTACGGACCTGTGGTGTTTTTTGGCATCCAGGCAGTCAAATAAAGTAGTTGAGATAAAATACCAAAATGATTCAGGGCGCTTTTGTGAGACTAAAATCGACACAGGTACGGACCTGTGGTGATTTTTGCCACCCAGGCAGTGAAATGAACGATTTCAGATATAACACCAGAGCTAGTAAGGGTCCCTTTATCACACTAAAACAGACACAGGTACGGACCTGTGGAGTTTTTTGCCATTAAAGTGGTAAAATGAAGTTGTTGAGATAAAATATCAAAGTGATTCAGGTTTTTTTTCTAAGCCTAGAATCGACACAAGTACGGACCTTTGGTGTTTTTAGGCATCAAAGAGGTAAAACGAAGTTGTTGAGATAAAATACAAAAGTGATTCAGGGTGCTTTTCTAAGCCTAAAATCCCAATAGGTATGGATCTGTGGAGTTTTTTGGCATCCAGGCAGTCAAATAAAGTAGTTGAGATAAAATACCAAAATGATTCAGGGCGCTTTTGTGAGACTAAAATCGACACAGGTACGGACCTGTGGTGATTTTTGCCACCCAGGCAGTGAAATGAGCGATTTCAGATATAACACCAGAGCTAGTAAGGGTCCCTTTATCACACTAAAACAGACACAGGTACGGACCTGTGGAGTTTTTTGCCATTAAAGTGGTAAAATGAAGTTGTTGAGATAAAATATCAAAGTGATTCAGGGGTTTTTTCTAAGCCTAGAATCGACACAAGTACGGACCTTTGGTGTTTTTAGGCATCAAAGAGGTAAAATGAAGTTGTTGAGATAAAATACAAAAGTGATTCAGGGTGCTTTTCTAAGCCTAAAATCCCAATAGGTATGGATCTGTGGAGTTTTTTGGCATCCAGGCAGTCAAATAAAGTAGTTGAGATAAAATACCAAAATGATTCAGGGCGCTTTTCTGAGACTAAAATCGACACAGGTACGGACCTGTGGTGTTTTTTGCCACCCAAGCAGTGAAATGAAGGATTTCAGACATAACACTAGAGTTAGTAACGGTACTTTTCTCACACTAAAATCAACACAGGTACAGACCTGTGGTGTTTTTTCCCATCCAGGCAGTAAAATGGAGTAGTTCAGATAAAATACCAGAGAGATTAAGGGTGGGTTTCTAACACTAAAATCGACACAGGTACGGACCTGTGGTGTTTTTTCGTATCCAGGCAGTAAAATGAAGTTGTTCACATAAAATATCAGATTGATTTAGGGTCCTTTTTTAAGGCTAAAATACACAGAGGTACGGACCTGTGGTGTTTTTAGGCATCAAAGTGGTAAAATGAAGTTGTTGAGATAAAATGCAAAAGTGATTCAGGGTGCTTTTCTAAGCCTAAATTTGACACAGGTACGGAACTATGGTGTTTTTGGCATCAAAGAAGTAAAATGAAGTTGTTAAGATAAAATACAAAAGTGATTCAGGGTGCTTTTCTAAGCCTAAAATACACACAGGTACGGACCTGTGGAGTTTTTTGGCATCAAAGCAGTAAAATGAAGTTTCGAGATAAAATACAAAAGTGATTCAGGGTGCTTTTCTAAGCCTAAAATTGACACAGGTACACAAAGTACCTTTGGTGCTTTTTGGCATTCAGGCGGTAAAAAAAAATGCTTAGAGAAAATATCAGATTGATTTAGGTTGCTTTTCGAAGACTAAAATCGACACAGGTACGGACCTGTGGTGTTTTATGGCATCCAGGCAGTCAAATAAAGTAGTTGAGATAAAATACCAAAATGATTCAGGGCGCTTTTCTGAGACTAAAATCGACACAGGTACGGACCTGTGGTGTTTTTTGGCATCGAAGTGGTAAAATGAAGCTGTTGAGATAAAAGGTTAAAGTGATTCAGGGGTTTTTTCTAAGCCTAAAATCCATATAGGTACGGACCTGTGGTGTTTTTTGGCATCCTGGCAGTCAAATAAAGTACTTGAGATAAAATACCAAAATGATTCATGGCGCTTTTCTGAGACTAAAATCGACACAGGTACGGACCTGTGGTGTTTTTTTGCCACCAAGGCAGTGAAATGAAGGATTTCAGATATAACACTAGAGTTAGTAAGGGTCCTTTTCTCACACTAAAACCAACACAGGTACGGACCTGTGGTGTTTTTTGGCATCCAGGCGGTAAAATGAAGTTGTTGACATAAAATATCAGATTGATTTAGGGTCCTTTTTAAGACTAAAGTACACACAGGTACGGACCTGTGGTGTTTTTTGGCATCAAAGCGGTAAAATGAAGTTGTTGAGATAAAATATCAAAGTGATTCAGGGTTTTTTTCTAAGCCTAAAATCCACACAGGTACGGACCTGTGGTGTTTTTTGGCATCCAGGCAGTCAAATAAAGTAGTTGAGATAAAATACCAAAATGATTCAGGGCGCTTTTGTGAGACTAAAATCGACACAGGTACGGACCTGTGGTGATTTTTGCCACCCAGGCAGTGAAATGAACGATTTCAGATATAACACCAGAGCTAATAAGGGTCCCTTTATCACACTAAAACAGACACAGGTACGGACCTGTGGAGTTTTTTGCCATTAAAGTGGTAAAATGAAGTTGTTGAGATAAAATATCAAAGTGATTCAGGGTTTTTTTCTAAGCCTAGAATCGACACAAGTACGGACCTTTGGTGTTTTTAGGCATCAAAGAGGTAAAATGAAGTTGTTGAGATAAAATACAAAAGTGATTCAGGGTGCTTTTCTAAGCCTAAAATCCCAATAGGTATGGATCTGTGGAGTTTTTTGGCATCCAGGCAGTCAAATAAAGTAGTTGAGATAAAATACCAAAATGATTCAGGGCGCTTTACTGAGACTAAAATCGACACAGGTACGGACCTGTGGTGTTTTTTGCCACCCAAGCAGTGAAATGAAGGATTTCAGACATAACACTAGAGTTAGTAACGGTCCTTTTCTCACACTAAAATCAACACAGGTACAGACATGTGGTGTTTTTTCCCATCCAGGCAGTAAAATGGAGTAGTTCAGATAAAATACCAGAGAGATTAAGGGTGGGTTTCTAACACTAAAATCGACACAGGTATGGACCTGTGGTGTTTTTTCGTATCCAGGCAGTAAAATGAAGTTGTTCACATAAAATATCAGATTGATTTAGGGTCCTTTTTTAAGACTAAAATACACAGACGTACGGACCTGTGGTGTTTTTAGGCATCAAAGTGGTAAAATGAAGTTGTTGAGATAAAATGCAAAAGTGATTCAGGGTGCTTTTCTAAGCCTAAATTTGACACAGGTACGGAACTATGGTGTTTTTGGCATCAAAGAAGTAAAATGAAGTTGTTAAGATAAAATACAAAAGTGATTCAGGGTGCTTTTCTAAGCCTAAAATACACACAGGTACGGACCTGTGGAGTTTTTTGGCATCAAAGCAGTAAAATGAAGTTTCGAGATAAAATACAAAAGTGATTCAGGGTGCTTTTCTAAGCCTAAAATTGACACAGGTACACAAAGTACCTTTGGTGCTTTTTGGCATTCAGGCGGTAAAAAAAAATGCTTAGAGAAAATATCAGATTGATTTAGGTTGCTTTTCGAAGACTAAAATCGACACAGGTACGGACCTGTGGTGTTTTATGGCATCCAGGCAGTCAAATAAAGTAGTTGAGATAAAATACCAAAATGATTCAGGGCGCTTTTCTGAGACTAAAATCGACACAGGTACGGACCTGTGGTGTTTTTTGGCATCGAAGTGGTAAAATGAAGCTGTTGAGATAAAAGGTTAAAGTGATTCAGGGGTTTTTTCTAAGCCTAAAATCCATATAGGTACGGACCTGTGGTGTTTTTTGGCATCCTGGCAGTCAAATAAAGTACTTGAGATAAAATACCAAAATGATTCATGGCGCTTTTCTGAGACTAAAATCGACACAGGTACGGACCTGTGGTGTTTTTTTGCCACCAAGGCAGTGAAATGAAGGATTTCAGATATAACACTAGAGTTAGTAAGGGTCCTTTTCTCACACTAAAACCAACACAGGTACGGACCTGTGGTGTTTTTTGGCATCCAGGCGGTAAAATGAAGTTGTTGACATAAAATATCAGATTGATTTAGGGTCCTTTTTAAGACTAAAGTACACACAGGTACGGACCTGTGGTGTTTTTTGGCATCAAAGCGGTAAAATGAAGTTGTTGAGATAAAATATCAAAGTGATTCAGGGTTTTTTTCTAAGCCTAAAATCCACACAGGTACGGACCTGTGGTGTTTTTTGGCATCCAGGCAGTCAAATAAAGTAGTTGAGATAAAATACCAAAATGATTCAGGGCGCTTTTGTGAGACTAAAATCGACACAGGTACGGACCTGTGGTGATTTTTGCCACCCAGGCAGTGAAATGAACGATTTCAGATATAACACCAGAGCTAATAAGGGTCCCTTTATCACACTAAAACAGACACAGGTACGGACCTGTGGAGTTTTTTGCCATTAAAGTGGTAAAATGAAGTTGTTGAGATAAAATATCAAAGTGATTCAGGGGTTTTTTCTAAGCCTAGAATCGACACAAGTACGGACCTTTGGTGTTTTTAGGCATCAAAGAGGTAAAATGAAGTTGTTGAGATAAAATACAAAAGTGATTCAGGGTGCTTTTCTAAGCCTAAAATCCCAATAGGTATGGATCTGTGGAGTTTTTTGGCATCCAGGCAGTCAAATAAAGTAGTTGAGATAAAATACCAAAATGATTCAGGGCGCTTTACTGAGACTAAAATCGACACAGGTACGGACCTGTGGTGTTTTTTGCCACCCAAGCAGTGAAATGAAGGATTTCAGACATAACACTAGAGTTAGTAACGGTCCTTTTCTCACACTAAAATCAACACAGGTACAGACCTGTGGTGTTTTTTCCCATCCAGGCAGTAAAATGGAGTAGTTCAGATAAAATACCAGAGAGATTAAGGGTGGGTTTCTAACACTAAAATCGACACAGGTATGGACCTGTGGTGTTTTTTCGTATCCAGGCAGTAAAATGAAGTTGTTCACATAAAATATCAGATTGATTTAGGGTCCTTTTTTAAGACTAAAATACACAGACGTACGGACCTGTGGTGTTTTTAGGCATCAAAGTGGTAAAATGAAGTTGTTGAGATAAAATGCAAAAGTGATTCAGGGTGCTTTTCTAAGCCTAAATTTGACACAGGTACGGAACTATGGTGTTTTTGGCATCAAAGAAGTAAAATGAAGTTGTTGAGATAAAATACAAAATTGATTCAGGGTGCTTTTCTAAGCCTAAAATCCACACAGGTACGGACCTGTTTAGTTTTTTGGCATCAAAGCAGTAAAATGAAGTTTCGAGATAAAATACAAAAGTGATTCAGGGTGCTTTTCTAAGCCTAAAATTGACACAGGTACACAAAGTACCTTTGGTGCTTTTTGGCATTCAGGCTGTAAAAAAAAAATGCTTAGAGAAAATATCAGATTGATTTAGGTTGCTTTTCGAAGACTAAAATCGACACAGGTACGGACCTGTGGTGTTTTATGGCATCCAGGCAGTCAAATAAAGTAGTTGAGATAAAATACCAAAATGATTCAGGGCGCTTTTCTGAGACTAAAATCGACACAGGTACGGACCTGTGGTGTTTTTTGGCATCGAAGTGGTAAAATGAAGCTGTTGAGATAAAAGGTTAAAGTGATTCAGGGGTTTTTTCTAAGCCTAAAATCCATATAGGTACGGACCTGTGGTGTTTTTTGGCATCCTGGCAGTCAAATAAAGTACTTGAGATAAAATACCAAAATGATTCATGGCGCTTTTCTGAGACTAAAATCGACACAGGTACGGACCTGTGGTGTTTTTTGCCACCCAGGCAGTGAAATGAAGGATTTCAGATATAACACTAGAGTTAGTAAGGGTCCTTTTCTCACACTAAAGCCAACACAGGTACGGACCTGTGGTGTTTTTTGGCATCCAGGCGGTAAAATGAAGTTGTTGACATAAAATATCAGATTGATTTAGGGTCCTTTTTAAGACTAAAGTACACACAGGTACGGACCTGTGGTGTTTTTTGGCATCAAAGCGGTAAAATGAAGTTGTTGAGATAAAATATCAAAGTGATTCAGGGTTTTTTACTAAGCCTAAAATCCACACAGGTACGGACTTGTGGAGTTTTTTGGCATCAAAGCAGTAAAATGAAGTTTCGAGATAAAATACAAAAGTGATTCAGGGTGCTTTTCTAAGCCTAAAATTGACACAGGTACACAAAGTACTTTGGTGCTTTTTGGCATTCAGGCAGTAAAACAAAAATGCTTAGAGAAAATATCAGATTGATTTATTGATTGATTTGCCATCAAAGTGGTAAAATGAAGTTGTTGAGATAAAATATCAAAGTGATTCAGGGTTTTTTTTCTAAGCCTAAAATCGACACAGGTACGGACCTGTGGTGTTTTTTGGCATCAAAGAGGTAAAATGAAGTTGTTGAGATAAAATACAAAAGTGATTCAGGGTGCTTTTCTAAGCCTAAAATTGATACAGGTACGGACCTATGGTGTTTGTTGGTATCAAAGAGGTAAAATGAAGTTGAGATAAAATACAAAAGTGATTCAGGGTGCTTTTCGAAGCCTAAAATCCACACAGGTACGGACCTGTGGTGTTTTCTGCCACCCAAGCAGTGAAATAAAGGATTTCAGAAATAACACTAGAGTAAGTAAGTGTCCTTTTCTCACACTAAAATCAACACAGGTACGGACCTGTGGTGTTTTTTGGCATCCAGGCAGTAAAATGAAGTTGTTAACATAAAATATCAGATTGATTTAGGGTCCTTTTCTTAGACTAAAATACACAGAGGTACAAAACTGTGGTGTTTTTTGGCATCAAAGAGGTAAAATGAAGTTGTTAAGATAAAATACAAAATTGATTCAGGGTGCTTTTCTAAGCCTAAAATTGACACAGGTACGGACCTTTGGTGCTTTTTGGCATTCAGGCGGTAAAACAAAAATGCTTAGATAGAAAATCAGATTGATTTAGGGTGCTTTTCTAAGACTAAAATCGACACAGGTACGGACCTGTGGTGTTTTTTGCCATCAAAGTGGTAAAATTAAGTTGTTGAGATAAAATATCAAAGTGATTCAGGGTTTTTTTCTAAGCCTAGAATCAACACAGGTACGGACCTTTGGTGTTTTTTGGCATCAAAGAGGTAAAATGAAGTTGTTGAGATAAAATACAAAAGTGATTCAGGGTGCTTTTCTAAGCCTAAAATCCCAACAGGTATGGGCCTGTGGAGTTTTTTGGCATCCAGGCAATCAAATAAAGTTGTTGAGATAAAATACCAAAATGATTCAGGGCGCCTTTCTGAGACTAAAATCGACACAGGTACGGACCTGTGGTGTTTTTGCCACCCAAGCAGTGAAATGAAGGATTTCAGACATAACACTAGAGTTAGTAACGGTCCTTTTCTCACATTAAAATCAACACAGGTACAGACCTGTCGAGTTTTTTCCCATCCAGGCAGTGAAATGGAGTAGTTCAGATAAAATACCAGAGAGATTTAAGGTGGGTTTCTGACACCAAAATCGACACAGGTACGGACCTGTGGTGTTTTTTCGTATGCAGGCAGTAAAATGAAGTTGTTGACATAAAATATCAAATTGATTTAGGGTCCTTTTTTAAGACTAAAATACACAGAGGTACGGACCTGTGGTCTTTTTTTGCCACCCAGGCAGTGAAATGAAGGATTTCAGATATAACACTAGAGTTAGTAAGGGTCCTTTTCTCACACTAAAACCAACACAGGTACGGACCTGTGGTGTTTTTTGGCATCCAGGCGTTAAAATGAAGTTGTTGACATAAAATATCAGATTGATTTAGGGTCCTTTTTTAAGACTAAAATACACAGAGGAACGGACCTGTGGTATTTTTTGGCATCAAAGCAGTAAAATGAAGTTGTTGAGATTAAATATCAAAGTGATTCAGGAGTTTTTTCTAAGCCTAAAATCCACACAGGTACGGACCTGTGGTGTTTTTTGGCATCAAAGTGGTTAATGTTGTTTGGAGTAAAATAACAAAGTGATTCAGGGGTCTTTTCTAAGACTAAAATCGACACAGGTACGGACCTGTGGTGTTTTTTGCCATCAAAGTGGTAAAATGAAGTTGTTGAGATAAAATATCAAAGTGATTCAGGGTTTTTTTTCTAAGCCTAAAATCGACACAGGTACGGACCTGTGGTGTTTTTTGGCATCAAAGAGGTAAAATGAAGTTGTTGAGATAAAATACAAAAGTGATTCAGGGTGCTTTTCTAAGCCTAAAATTGATACAGGTACGGACCTATGGTGTTTGTTGGCATCAAAGAGGTAAAATGAAGTTGAGATAAAATACAAAAGTGATTCAGGGTGCTTTTCGAAGCCTAAAATCCACACAGGTACGGACCTGTGGTGTTTTCTGCCACCCAAGCAGTGAAATAAAGGATTTCAGAAATAACACTAGAGTAAGTAAGTGTCCTTTTCTCACACTAAAATCAGCACAGGTACGGACCTGTGGTGTTTTTTGGCATCCAGGCAGTAAAATGAAGTTGTTAACATAAAATATCAGATTGATTTAGGGTCCTTTTCTTAGACTAAAATACACAGAGGTACAAAACTGTGGTGTTTTTTGGCATCAAAGAGGTAAAATGAAGTTGTTAAGATAAAATACAAAATTGATTCAGGGTGCTTTTCTAAGCCTAAAATTGACACAGGTACGGACCTTTGGTGCTTTTTGGCATTCAGGTGGTAAAACAAAAATGCTTAGATAGAAAATCAGATTGATTTAGGGTGCTTTTCTAAGACTAAAATCGACACAGGTACAGACCTGTGGTGTTTTTTGCCATCAAAGTGGTAAAATGAAGTTGTTGAGATAAAATATCAAAGTGATTCAGGGTTTCTTTCTAAGCCTAAAATCCACAGAGGTAGGGACCTGTGGTGTTTTTTGGCATCCAGGCAGTCAAATAAAGTAGTTGAAATAAAATTCCAAAATGATTCAGGACGCTTTTCTGAGACTAAAATCGACACATGTACGGACCTCTGGTGTTTTATGGCATCCAGGCAGTCAAATAAAGTAGTTGAGATAAAATACCAAATTGATTCAGGGCACTTTTCTGAGACTAAAATCGACACCCAGGCAGTGAAATGAGGGATTTCAGATATAACACTAGAGTTATTAAGGGTCCTTTTCTCACACTAAAACCGACACAGATACGGACCTGTGGTGTTTTTTGCCATCCAGGCGGTAAAATGAAGTTGTTGACATAAAATATCAGATTGATTTAGGGTCCTTTTTTAAGACTAAAATACACACAGGTACGGACCTGTGGTGTTTTTTGGCATGAAAGCAGTAAAATAAAGTTGAGATAAAATACCAAAGTGATTCAGGGTGCTTTTCTAAGCCTAAAATCCACACAGGTATGGACCTGTGGTGTTTTTTGGCATGAAAGCAGTAAAATAAAGTTGTTGAGATAGAATACAAAAGTGATTCACGGTGCTTTTCGAAGCCTAAAATTGACACAGGTACAGATCTTTGGTGCTTTTTGGCATTCAGGCGGTAAAACAAAAATGCTTAGATAGAAAATCAGATTGATTTAGGGTGCTTTTCTAAGACTAAAATCGACACAGGTACGGATCTGTGGTGTTTTTTGCCGCCCAGGCAGTGAAATCAGGGAATTCAGATATAACACTAGAGGTAGTAAGGCTCTTCTTCTCACACTAAAATCAACAAAACTACGGACCTGTGGTGTTTTTTGGAATCAAAGCGGTAAAATGAAGTTGTTGAGATAAAATACCAAAGAGATTCAGGGTGCTTTTCTAAGCCTAAAATTGACACAGGTATGGACCTTTGGTGCTTTTTGGCATTCAGGTGGTAAAAAAAAAATGTTTAGATAAAATATCAGAATGATTTAGGTTGCTTTTCTGAGACTAAAATCGACACGTACGGACCTGTGGTGTTTTTCGGCATCAAAGTGGTAAAATGAAGTTGTTGAGATAAAATACCAAAGCGATTCAGAGTTCTTTTCTAAGCCTAAAATTGACACATGTACGGACCTGTGGCGTTTTATGGCAACCAGGCAGTCAAATAAAGTAGTTGAGATAAAATACCAAAATGATTCAGGGCGCTTTTCTGAGACTAAAATCGACACAGATACGGACCTGTGGTGTTTTTTGCCACCAAGGCAGTGAAATGAAGGATTTCAGATATAACACTAGAGTGAGTAAGGGTCCTTTTCTCACCCTAAAACTAACAGAGGTACGGACCTGTGGTGTTTTTTGGCATCCAGGCAGTCACATAAAGTAGTTGAGATAAAATACCAAAATGATTCAGGGCGCTTTTCTGAGACTAAAATCGACACAGGTACGGACCTGTGGTGTTTTTTGGCATCAAAGTGGTAAAATGAAGTTGTTGAGATAAAATGTTAAAGTGATTCAGGGGTTTTTTCTAAGCCTAAAATCCACACAGGTACGGACCTGTGGTGTTTTTTGGCATCCAGGCAGCCAAATAAAGTACTTGAGATAAAATATCAAAATGATTCAGGGCGCTTTTCTGAGACTAAAATCAACACAGGTACGGACCTGTGGTGTTTTTTGCCACCCAGGCAGTGAAATGAAGGATTTCAGATATAACACTAGAGTTAGTAAGGGTCCTTTTCTCACACTAAAACCAACACGGATACGGACCTGTGGTGTTTTTTGGCATCCAGGAAGTCATATAAAGTAGTTGAGATAAAATACCAAAATGATTCAGGGCGCTTTTCTGAGACTAAAATCGACTCAGGTACGGACCTGTGGCGTTTTATGGCATCCAGGCAGTCAAATAAAGTAGTTGAGATAAAATACCAAAATGATTAAGGGCGCTTTTCTGAGACTAAAATCGACACAGGTACGGACCTGTGGTGTTTTTGGCATCAAAGTGGTAAAATGAAGTTGTTGAGATAAAATGTTAAAGTGATTCAGGGTTTTTTTCTAAGCCTAAAATCCACACAGGTACGGACCTGTGGTGTTTTTTGGCATCCAGGCAGTCAAATAAAGTAGTCGAGATAAAATACGAAAATGATTCAGGGCGCTTTTCTGAGACTAAAATCGACACAGGTACGGACCTGTGGTGTTTTTTGCCACCCAAGCAGTAAAATGAAGGATTTCAGATATAACACTAGAGTTAGTAAGGGCCCTTTTCTCACCCTAAAACCAACAGAGGTACGGACCTGTGGTGTTTTTTGGCATCCAGGCAGTCAGATAAAGTAGTTGAGATAAAATACCAAAATGATTCAGGGCGCTTTTCAGAGACTAAAATAGACACAGGTACGGACCTGTGGTGTTTTTTGGCATCAAAGTGGTAAAATGAAGTTGTTGAGATAAAATGTTAAAGTGATTCAGGGGTTTTTTCTAAGCCTAAAATCCACACAGGTACGGACCTGTGGTGTTTTTTGGCATCCAGGCAGTCAAATAAAGTAGTTGAGATAAAATACCAAAATGATTCAAGGCGCTTTTCTGAGACTAAAATCGACACAGGTACGGACCTGTGGTGTTTTTTGGCATCAAAGTGGTAAAATGAAGTTGTTGAGATAGAATACAAAAGTGATTCAGGATGCTTTTCTAAGGATAAAATTGACACAGGTACAGACCTTTGGTGCTTTTTGGCATTCAGGCGGTAAAACAAAAATGCTTAGATAGAATATCAGATTGATTTAGGGTGCTTTTCTAAGACTAAAATCGACACAGGTGTAGATCTGTGGTGGTTTTTGCCACCCAGGTAGTGAAATCAGGGATTTCAGATATAACACTAGAGGTAGTAAGGTTCTTTTTCTCACACTAAAATCAACACAAGTACGGAACTGTGGTGTTTTTTGGAATCAAAGTGGTAAATGAAGTTGTTCAGATAAAATACCAAAGAGATTCAGGGTGCTTTTCTAAGCCTAAAATTGACACAGGTATGGACCTTTGGTGCTTTTTGGCATTCAGGCGGTAAAACAAGAATGCTTAGATAAAATATCAGATTGATTTAGTGTGGCTTTTCTGAGACTAAAATCGACACAGGTACGGACATGTGATGTTTTTTTGCCACCCAGGCAGTGAAATCAGGGATTTCAGATATAACACTAGAGGTAGTAAGGGTCTTTTTCTCACACTAAAATCAACAGAGGTACGGACCTGTGGTGTTTTTTGGCATCAAAGAGGTAAAATGAAGTTGTTGAGATAAAATACCAGAGATTATGGGTGCTTTTCTAAGCCTAAAATTGACACAGGTATGGACCTTTGGTGCTTTTTGGCATACAGGCGGTAAAACAAAAATGCTTAGATAAAATATCAGATTGATTTAGGTTGCTTTTCTGAGACTAAAATCGACACAGGTACGGACCTGTGATGTTTTTCGGCATCAGAGTGGTAAAATGAAGTTGTTGAGATAAAATACCAAAGTGATTCAGGGGTCTTTTGTAAGCCTAAAATTGACACAGGTACGGACCTGTGGTGTTTTATGGCATCCAGGCAGTCAAATAAAGTAGAGATAAAATACCAAAATGATTCAGGGCGCTTTTCCGAGACTAAAATCGACACAGGTACGGACCTGTGGTGTTTTTTGGCATCAAAGTGGTAAAATGAAGTTGTTGAGATAAAATGTTAAAGTGATTCAGGGGTTTTTTCTGAGCCTAAAATCCACACAGGTACGGATCTGTGGTGTGTTTTGCCATCCAGACAGTCAAATAAAGTAGTTGAAATAAAATACCAAAATGATTCAGGGCACTTTTCTGAGACTAAAATCGACACAGGTACGGACCTGTGGTGTTTTATGGCATCCAGGCAGTCAAATAAAGTATCTGAGATAAAATACCAAAATGATTCAGGGCACTTTTCTGAGACTAAAATCGACACAGGTACGGACCTGTGGTGTTTTTTGGCATCAAAGTGGTAAACTGAAGTTGTTGAGATAAAAGGTTAAAGTGATTCAGGGTTTTTTTCTAAGCCTAAAATCCACATAGGTACGGACCTGTGGTGTTTTTTGCCACCCAGGCAGTGAAATGAAGGGTTTCAGATATAACACTAGAGTTAGTAAGGGTCCTTTACTCACACTAAAACCAACACAGGTACGGACCTGTGGTGTTTTTTGGCATCCAGGCGGTAAAATGAAGTTGTTGACATAAAATTTTAGATTGATTTAGGGTCCTTTTTTAAGACTAAAATACACACAGGAACGGACCTGTGGTGTTTTTTGGCATCAAAGCGGTAAAATGAAGTTGTTGAGATTAAATATCAAAGTGATTCAGCGGTTTTTTCTAAGCCTAAAATCCACACAGGTACGGACCTGTGGTGTTTTTTGGCATCCAGGCGGTAAAATGAAGTTGTTGACATAAAATATCAGATTGATTTAGGGTCCTTTTTGAAGACTAAAATACACACAGGAACGGACCTGTGGTGTATTTTGGCATCAAAGTGGTAAAATGAAGTTGTTGAGATAAAAGGTTAAAGTGATTCAGGGGTTTTTTCTAAGCCTAAAATCCACACAGGTACGGACCTGTGGTGTTTTTTGCCACCCAGGCAGTGAAATGAACGATTTCAGATATAACACTAGAGCTAGTAAGGGTCCCTTTCTCGCACTAAAACAGACACAGGTACGGACCTGTGGAGTTTTTTTACCATCAAAGTGGTAAAATGAAGTTGAGATAAAATACCAAAGTGATTCAGGGTTTTTTTCTAAGCCTAGAATCGACACAGGTACGGACCTTTGGTGTTTTTTGGCATCAAAGAGGTATAATGAAGTTGTTGAGATAAAATACAAAAGTGATTCTGGGTGCTTTTCTAAGCCTAAAATCCACACAGGTACGGACCTGTGGTGTTTTTTGGCATCCAGGCAGTCAAATAAAGTAGTTGAGATAAAATACTAAATGATTCAAGGCGCTTTTCTGAGACTAAAATCGACACAGGTACGGACCTGTGGTGTTTTATGGCAGCCAGGCAGTCAAATGAAGGAGAGAGAAAATACGAAAATGATTCAAGGCGCTTTTCTGAGACTAAAATTGACAGAGGTACGGACCTGTGGTATTTTTTGACATCAAAGCGGTAAAATGAAGTTGTTGAGATAAAATGTTAAAGTGATTCAGGGGTTTTTTCTAAGCCTAAAATCCACACAGGTATGGACCTGTGGTGTTTTTTGGCATCCAGGCAGTCAAATAAAGTAGTTGAGATAAAATAACAAAATGATTCAGGGCGCTTTTCTGAGACTAAAATCGACATAGGTACGGACCTAAAATCCACAGAGGTACGGATATGTGGTGTTTTTTGGCATCCAGGCAGTCAAATAAAGTTTCTTTTTTTTTTTTTTTATACTTTGTTGCTGTCTCCCGCATTTGCGAGGTAGCGCAAGGAAACAGACGAAAGAAATGGCCCAACCCTCCCCATACACATGTACATACACACGTCCACACACGCAAATATACATACCTACACAGCTTTCCATGGTTTACCCCGGACGCTTCACATGCCTTGATTCAATCCACTGACAGCACGTCAACCCCTGTATACCACATCGCTCCAATTCACTCTATTTCTTGCCCTCCTTTCACCCTCCTGCATGTTCAGGCCCCGATCACACAAAATCCTTTTCACTCCATCTTTCCACCTCCAATTTGGTCTCCCTCTTCTCCTCGTTCCCTCCACCTCCGACACATATATCCTCTTGGTCAATCTTTCCTCACTCATTCTCTCCATGTGCCCAAACCATTTCAAAACACCCTCTTCTGCTCTCTCAACCACGCTCTTTTTATTTCCACACATCTCTCTTACCCTTACGTTACTTACTCGATCAAACCACCTCACACCACACATTGTCCTCAAACATCTCATTTCCAGCACATCCATCCTCCTGCGCACAACTCTATCCATAGCCCACGCCTCGCAACCATACAACATTGTTGGAACTACTATTCCTTCAAACATACCCATTTTTGCTTTCCGGGATAATGTTCTCGACTTCCACACATTTTTCAAGGCTCCCAAAATTTTCGCCCCCTCCCCCACCCTATGATCCACTTCCACTTCCATGGTTCCATCCGCTGACAGATCCACTCCCAGATATCTAAAACACTTCACTTCCTCCAGTTTTTCTCCATTCAAACTCACCTCCCAATTGACTTGACCCTCAACCCTACTGTACCTAATAACCTTGCTCTTATTCACATTTACTCTTAACTTTCTTCTTCCACACACTTTACCAAACTCCGTCACCAGCTTCTGCAGTTTCTCACATGAATCCGCCACCAGCGCTGTATCATCAGCGAACAACAACTGACTCACTTCCCAAGCTCTCTCATCCCCAACAGACTTCATACTTGCCCCTCTTTCCAAGACTCTTGCATTTACCTCCCTAACAACCCCATCCATAAACAAATTAAACAACCATGGAGACATCACACACCCCTGCCGCAAACCTACATTCACTGAGAACCAATCACTTTCCTCTCTTCCTACACGTACACATGCCTTACATCCTCGGTAAAAACTTTTCACTACTTCTAACAACTTGCCTCCCACACCATATATTCTTAATACCTTCCACAGAGCATCTCTATCAACTCTATCATATGCCTTCTCCAGATCCATAAATGCTACATACAAATCCATTTGCTTTTCTAAGTATTTCTCACATACATTCTTCAAAGCAAACACCTGATCCACACATCCTCTACCACTTCTGAAACAACACTGCTCTTCCCCAATCTGATGCTCTGTACATGCCTTCACCCTCTCAATCAATACCCTCCCATATAATTTACCAGGAATACTCAACAAACTTATACCTCTGTAATTTGAGCACTCACTCTTATCCCCTTTGCCTTTGTACAATGGCACTATGCACGCATTCTGCCAATCCTCAGGCACCTCACCATGAGTCATACATACATTAAATAACCTTACCAACCAGTCAACAATACAGTCACCCCCTTTTTTAATAAATTCCACTGCAATACCATCCAAACCTGCTGCCTTGCCGGCTTTCATCTTCCGCAAAGCTTTTACTACCTCTTCTCTGTTTACCAAATCATTTTCCCTAACCCTCTCACTTTGCACACCACCTCGACCCAAACACCCTATATCTGCCACTCTGTCATCAGACACATTCAACAAACCTTCAAAATACTCATTCCATCTCCTTCTCACATCACCACTACTTGTTATCACCTCCCCATTTACGCCCTTCACTGAAGTTCCCATTTGCTCCCTTGTCTTACGCACCCTATTTACCTCCTTCCAGAACATCTTTTTATTCTCCCTAAAATTTACTGATAGTCTCTCACCCCAACTCTCATTTGCCCTTTTTTTCACCTCTTGCACCTTTCTCTTGACCTCCTGTCTCTTTCTTTTATACTTCTCCCACTCAATTGCATTTTTTCCCTGCAAAAATCGTCCAAATGCCTCTCTCTTCTCTTTTACTAATACTCTTACTTCTTCATCCACCACTCACTACCCTTTCTAAACAGCCCACCTCCCACTCTTCTCATGCCACAAGCATCTTTTGCGCAATCCATCACTGATTCCCTAAATACATCCCATTCCTCCCCCACTCCCCTTACTTCCATTGTTCTCACCTTTTTCCATTCTGTACACAGTCTCTCCTGATACTTCTTCACACAGGTCTCCTTCCCAAGCTCACTTACTCTCACCACCTTCTTCACCCCAACATTCACTCTTCTTTTCTGAAAACCCATACTAATCTTCACCTTAGCCTCCACAAGATAATGATCAGACATCCCTCCAGTTGCACCTCTCAGCACATTGACATCCAAAAGTCTCTCTTTCGCACGCCTGTCAATTAACACGTAATCCAATAACGCTCTCTGGCCATCTCTCCTACTTACATAAGTATACTTATGTATATCTCGCTTTTTAAACCAAGTATTCCCAATCATAAGTCCTTTTTCAGCACATAAATCTACAAGCTCTTCACCATTTCCATTGACAACACTGAACACCCCATGCATACCAATTATTCCCTCAACTGCCACATTACTCACCTTTGCATTCAAATCACCCATCACTATAACCCGGTCTCGTGCATCAAAACCGCTAACACACTCATTTAGCTGCTCCCAAAACACTTGCCTCTCATAATCTTTCTTCTCATGCCCAGGTGCATATGCACCAATAATCACCCACCTCTCTCCATCAACTTTCAATTTTACCCATATTAATCGAGAATTTACTTTCTTACATTCTATCACATACTCCCACAACTCCTGTTTTAGGAGTATTGCTACTCCTTCTCTTCCTTTTCCTTTTCCATTTCCTTTTCCATAGCCAGAGGTTGAACCATTATGTGACGTTCATTTTTTCATTCATTTCAAGCTAAAAGTTTGTTTTCTAAATTGTTTCTTACATTTTTCATATGTATATATATGTATGTGTGTGTGTGTGTGTGTGTGTGTGCGTGTGTGTGTGTGTGTGTGTGTGTGTATATATATATGTATATTATCCCTGGGGATAGGGGTGAAAGAATACTTCCCACGTATTCCTCGCGTGTCGTAGAAAGCGACTAGAGGGGACGGGAGCGGGGGGCCGGAAATCCTCCCCTCCTTGTATTAACTTTCTAAAATGGGAAACAGAAGAAGGAGTCAAATAAAGTAGAGATAAAATACCAAAATGATTCAGGCGCTTTTCTGAGACAAAAATCGACAAAGGTACGGACCTGTGGTGGTTTTTGGCATCAAAGTGGTAAAATGAAGTTGTTGAGATAAAATGTTAAAGTGATTCAGGGGTTTTTTCTGAGCCTAAAATCCACACAGGTACGGAAATGTGGTGTTTTATGGCATCCAGGCAGTCAAATAAAGTAGTTGAGATAAAATACTAAAATGATTCAGGGCGCTTTTCTGAGACTAAAATCGACACAGGTACGGACCTGCGGTGTTTTTTGGCATCAAAGTGGTAGAATGAAGTTGTTGAGATAAAATGTTAAAATGATTCAGGTGCTTTTCTGAGACAAAAATCGACACAGGTACGGACCTGTGGTGTTTTTTGGCATCCAGGCAGTCAAATAAAGTAGTTGAGATAAAATACTAAAATGATTCAGGGCGCTTTTCTGAGACTAAAATCGACACAGGTACGGACCTGCGGTGTTTTTTGGCATCAAAGTGGTAGAATGAAGTTGTTGAGATAAAATGTTAAAGTGATTCAGGTGTTTTTTCTAAGCCTAAAATCCACACACCTGTGGTGTTTTTTGGCATCCAGGCAGTCAGATAAAGTAGTTGAGATAAAATACCAAAATGATTCAGGGTGCTTTTCTGAGACTAAAATCAACACAGATACGGACCTGTGGTGTTTTATGGCATCCAGGCAGTCAAATAAAGGAGAGAGAAAATACCAAAATTATTCAGGGCGCTTTTCTGAGACTACAATCGACACAGGTACGGACCTGTGGTGTTTTTTGGCATCAAAGAGGTAAAATGAAGTTGTTGAGAAAAAATGTAAGTAGTTGAGATAAAATACCAAAATGATTCAGGGCGCTTTTCTGAGACTAAAATCGACATAGGTACAGACCTGTGGTATTTTTTGCCGCCCAGGCAGTGAAATCAGGGATTTCAGATATAACACTAGAGGTAGTAAGGGTCTTTTTCTCACACTAAAATCAACAAAACTATGGAACTGTGGTGTTTTTTGGCATCAAAGCGGTAAAATGAAGTTGTTGAGATAAAATACCAAAGAGATTCAGGGTGCTTTTCTAAGGTATGGACCTTTAGTGCTTTTTGGCATTCAGGTGGTACAACAAAAATGCTTAGATAAAATATCAGATTGATTTACGTTGCTTTTCTGAGACTAAAATCGACACAGGTAAGGACCTGTGGCATTTTTCGGCATCAAAGTGGTAAAATGAAGTTGTTGACATAAAATACCAAAGTGATTCACGGGTCTTTTCTAAGCCTAAAATTGACACAGGTACGGACCTGTGGTGTTTTATGGCATCCAGGCAGTCAAATAAAGTAGAGATAAAATACCAAAATGATTCAGGGCGCTTTTCTGAGACTAAAATCAACACAGGTACGGACCTGTGGTGTTTTTTGGCATCAAAGTGGTAAAATGAAGTTGAGATAAAATATTAATGTGATTCAGGGGTTTTTTCTGAGCCTAAAATCCACACAGGTTCGGGTCTGTGGTGTTTTTTGGCATCCAGGAAGTCAAATAAAGTAGTTGAGATAAAATACCAAAATGATTCAGGGCACTTTTCTGAGAAAAAAATCGACACAGGTACGGACCTGTGGTGTTTTTTGGCATCAAACTGGTAAAATGAAGTTGTTGACATGAAATGTTAATGTGATTCAGGGGTTTTTTCTGAGCCTAAAATCCACACAGGTACGGATCTGTGGTGTTTTTTAGCATCCAGGCAGTCAAATAAAGTAGTTGAGATAAAATACCAAAATGATTCAGGGCACTTTTCTGAGACTAAAATCGACACAGGTACGGACCTGTGGTGTTTTATGGCATCCAGGCAGTCAAATAAAGTAGTTGAGATAAAATACCAAAATGATTCAGGGTGCTTTTCTCAGACTAAAATCGACACAGGTATGGACCTGTGGTATTTTTTAGCATCAAACTGGTAAAATGAAGTTGTTGAGATAAAATGTTAAAGTGATTCAGGGGTTTTTTCTGAGCCTAAAATCCACACAGGTGTGGATCTGTGGTGTTTTGTGGCATCCAGGCAGTCAAATAAAGTAGTTGAGATAAAATACCGTAATGATTCAGGGCGCTTTTCTGAGACTAAAATCGACACAGGTACGGACCTGTGGTGTTTTATGGCATCAAGGCAGTCAAATAAAGTATTTGAAATAAAATACCAAAATGATTCAGAGCGCTTTTCTGAGACTAAAATCGACACAGGTATGGACCTGTCGTGTTTTTTGGCATCAAAGTGGTAAAATGAAGTTGTTGAGATAAAATGTTAAAGTAATTCAGGGTTTTTTTCTGAGCCTAAAATCCACACAGGTACGGATCTGTGGTGTTTTTTGGCATCCAGGCAGTCAAATAAAGTAGTTGAGATAAAATACCAAAATGATTCCAGGCGCTTTTCTGAGACTAAAATCGACACAGGTACGGACCTGTGGTGTTTTTTGCCACCCAGGCAGTGAAATGAAGGATTTCAGATATAACACTAGAGTTAGTAAGGGTACTTTTCTCACACTAAAATCGACACAGGTACGGACCTGTGGTGTTTTTTGGCATCCAGGCAGTCACATAAAGTAGTTGAGATAAAATACCAAAATGATTCAGGGCGCTTTTCTGAGACTAAAATCGACAGAGGTACGGACCTGTGGTGTTTTTTGGCATCAAAGTGGTAAAATGAAGTTGTTGAGATAAAATACCAAAGTGATTCAGGGGTATTTTCTAAGCCTAAAATCGACACAGGTACGGACCTGTTGTGTTTTTTGGCATCCAGGCAGTAAAATGAAGTTGTTGACATGAGTATCAGATTCATTTAGGGTCCTTTTCTAAGACAAAAATACACACAGGTACGGACCTGTGGTGTTTTTTGGCATCAAAGCGGTAAAATGAAGCGGTTGAGATGAAATACCAAAATGATTCAGGGCGCTTTTCTGAGACTAAAATCGACACAGGTATGGACCTGTGGTGTTTTTTGACATCAAAGTGGTAAAATGAAGTTGTTGAGATAAAATGTTAGTGATTCAGGGTTTTTGTCTTAGCCTAAATCCACACAGGTACGGACCTGAGGTGTTTTTTGGCATCCAGGCAGTCAAATAAAGTAGTTGAGATAAAATATTAAATGATTCACGGCGCTTTTCTGAGACTAAAATCGAAACAGGTACGGACCTGTGGTGTTTCATGGCATCCAGGCAGTCAAATAAATTAGTTGAGATAAAATACCAAAATGATTCAGAGCGTTTTTCTGAGACTAAAATCGACACAGGTACGGACCTGTGGTGTTTTTTGGCATCAAAGTGGTAAAATGAAGTTGTTGAGATAAAATGTTAAAGTGATTCAGGGGTTTTTTCTAAGCCTAAATCCACACAGGTACGGACCTGTGGTGTGTTTTGGCATCCAGGAAGTCAAATAAAGTAGTTGAGATAAAATACCAAAATGATTCAGGGCGCTTTTCTGAGACTAAAATCGACACAGGTACAGACCTGTGGTGTTTTTTGCCACCCAGGCAATGATATGAAGGATTTCAGATATAACACTAGAGTTAGTAAGGGTCCTTTTCTCACCCTAAAACCAACAGAGGTATGGACCTGTGGTGTTTTTTGGCATCCAGGCAGTCAGATAAAGTAGGTAAGATAAAATACCAAAATGATTCAGGGCACTTTTCTGAGACTAAAACCGACACAGGTACGGACCTGTGGTGTTTTATGGCATCCAGGCAGTCAAATAAAGTAGTTGAGATAAAATACCAAAAGGATTCAGGGCGCTTTTCTGAGACAAAAATCGACAAAGGTACGGACTTGTGGTGTTTTTTGGCATCAAAGTGGTAAAATGAAGTTGTTGAGATAAAATACCAACGTGATTCAGGGGTATTTTCTAAGCCTAAAATTGACACAGGTACAGACCTGTGGTGTTTTATGCCATCCAGGCAGTCAAATAAAGTAGTTCAGATAAAATACCAAAATGATTCAGGGCGCTTTTCTGAGACGAAAATCAATACAGGTAAGGACCTGTGGTGTTTTCTGGCATCAAAGTGGTAAAATGAAGTTGTTGAGATAAAATGTTAAAGTGATTCAGGTTTTTTTTTCTAAGCCTAAAATCCACACAGGTACAGACCTGTGGTGTTTTAAGGCATCCAGGCAGTCAAATAAAGTAGTTCAGATAAAATACCAAAATGATTCAGGATTTTCTAAGCCTAAAATCCACACAGGTACAGACCTGTGGTGTTTTTTGGCATCCAGGCAGTCAAATAAAGTAGTTGAGATAAAATACCAAAATGATTCAGGGCGCTTTTCTGAGACTAAAATCGACACAGGTAAGGACCTGTGGTGTGTTTTGCCACCCAGGCAGTGAAATGCAGGATTTCAGATATAACACTAGAGTTAGTAATGTTCCTTGTCTCACACTAAAATCAACACAGGTACGGACCTATGGTGTTTTTTCCCATCCAGGCAGTGAAATGAAGTAGTTCAGATAAAATACCAGGGAGATTCAGGGTGGGTTTCTGACACTAAAATCGACACAGGTACGGACCTGTGGTGTTTTTTGGCATCCAGGAAATCAAATAAAGTAGTTGAGATAAAATATTAAAATGATTCAGGGCGCTTTTCTGAGACTAAAATCGACACAGGTACGGACCTGTGGTGTTTTATGGCATCCAGGCAGTCAAATAAAGTAGAGATAAAATATCAAAATGATTCAGGGCGCTTTTCTGAGACTAAAATCGACACAGGTAAGGACCTGTGGCGTTTTCTGGCATCAAAGTGGTAAAATGAAGTTGTTGAGATAAAATGTTAAAGTGATTCAGGGGTTTTTTTCTAAGCCTAAAATCCACACAGGTACAGACCTGTGGTGTTTTATGGCATCCAGGCAGTCAAATAAAGTAGTTCAGATAAAATACCAAAATGATTCAGGGCGCTTTTCTGAGACTAAAATCGACACCCAGGCAGTGAACTGAGGGATTTCAGACATAACACTAGAGTTAGTAAGGGTCCTTTTCTCACACTAAAACCAACACAGGTACGGACCTGTGGTGTTTTTTGGCATCCAGGCAGTCAGATAAAGTAGGTGAGATAAAATACCAAAATGAATCAGTGCGCTTTTCTGAGACTAAAATCGACACCGGTACGGATCTGTGGTGTTGTATGGCATCCAGGCAGTCAAATAAAGTAGTTGAGATAAAATACCAAAATGATTCAGTGCGCTTTTCTGAGACTAAAATCGACACAGGTATGGACCTGTGGTGTTTTTTGGCATCAAAGTGGTAAAATGAAGTTCTTGAGATAAAATACCAAAGTGATTCAGGGGTATCATCTAAGCCTAAAATCGACACAGGTGCAGACCTGTGGTGTTTTATGGTATCCAGGCAGTCAAATAAAGTAGTTCAGATAAAATACCAAAATGATTCAGGGCACTTTTCTGTGACTAAAATCAACACAGGTACGGACCTGTGGTGTTTTTTGCCACCCAGGCAGTGAAATGAAGGATTTCAGATATAACACTAGAGTTAGTAAGATTCCTTTTCTCACACTAAAACCGACACAGGTACGGACCTGTGGTGTTTTTTGGCATCCAGGCAGTGAAATGAAGGATTTCAGATATAACACTAGAGTTAGTAAGAGTCCTTTTCTCACACTAAAACCGACACAGGTACGGACCTGTGGTGTTTTTTGGCATCCAGGCAGTGAAAGGAAGGATTTCAGATATAACACTAGAATTAGTAAGAGTCCTTTTCTCACACTAAAACCGACACAGGTACGGACCTGTGGTGTTTTTTGGCATCCAGGCAGTCACATAAAGTAGTTGAGATAAAATACCAAAATGATTCAGGGCGCTTTTCTGAGACTAAAATCGACACAGGTACGGACCTGTGGTGATTTTTGGCATCAAAGTGGTAAAATGAAGTTGTTGAGATAAAATACCAAAGTGATTCAGGGGTATTTTCTAAGCTTAAAATCGACACAGGTACGGACCTGCGGTGTTTTTTGCCACCCAGGCAGTGAAATGAAGGATTTCAGATATAACACTAGAGTTAGTAAGAGTCCTTTTCTCACACTAAAACCGACACAGGTACGGACCTGTGGTGTTTTTTGGCATCTAGGCAGTCACATAAAGTAGTTGAGATAAAATAGCAAAATGATTCAGGGCGCTTTTCTGAGACTAAAATCGACACAGGTACGGACCTGTGGTGATTTTTGGCATCAAAGTGGTAAAATGAAGTTGTTGAGATAAAATACCAAAGTGATTCAGGGGTATTTTCTAAGCTTAAAATCGACAGAGGTATGGACCTGTGGTGTTTTTTGCCACCCAAGTAGTGATATGAAGGATTTCAGATATAACACTAGAGTTAGTAAGGGTCCTTTTCTCACACTAAAACCAACACAGGTACGGACCTGTGGTGTTTTTTGGCATACAGGCAGTCAGATAAAGTAGGTGAGATAAAATACCAAAATGATTCAGGGCGCTTTTCTCAGACTAAAATCGACACAGATACAGACCTGTGGTGTTTTATGGCATCCAGGCAGTCAAATAAAGTAGTTGAGATAAAATACCACAATGATTCAGTGAGCTTTTCTGAGACTAAAATAGATACAGGTATGGACCTGTGGTGTTTTTTATCAAAGTGGTAAAATGAAGTTGTTGAGATAAAATGTTAAAGTGATTCAGGGGGTTTTTCTGAGCCAAAAATCCACACAGGTACGGATCTGTGGTGTTTTTTGGCATAAAGGCAGTCAAATAAAGTAGTTCAGATAAAATACCAAAATGATTCAGGGCGCTTTTCTGAGACTAAAATCGACACAGGTAAGGACCTGTGGTGTTTTTTGCCACCCAGGCAGTGAAATGAAAGATTTCAGATATAACACTAGAGTTAGTAAGGGTTCTTTTCTCACACTAAAACCGACACAGGTACGGACCTGTGGTGTTTTTTGGCATCCAGGCAGTCACATAAAGTAGTTGAGATAAAATACCAAAATGATTCAGGGCGCTTTTCTGAGACTAAAATCGACACAGGTACGGACCTGTGGTGATTTTTGGCATCAAAGTGGTAAAATGAAGTTGTTGAGATAAAATACCAAAGTGATTCAGGGGTATTTTCTAAGCTTAAAATCGACACAGGTATGGACCTGTGGTGTTTTTTGTCACCCAAGTAGTGAAATGAAGGATTTCAGATATAACACTAGAGTTAGTAAGGGTCCTTTTCTCACACTAAAATCAACACAGGTACGGACCTATGGTGTTTTTTCCCATCCAGGCAGTTAAATGAAGTAGTTCAGATAAAATACCAGGGAGATTCAGGATGGGTTTCTGACACTAAAATCGACACAGGTACGGACCTGTGGTGTTTTATGGCATTCAGGCAGTCAAATAAAGTAGAGATAAAATACCAAAATGATTCAGGGCGCTTTTCTGAGACTAAAATCGACACAGGTAAGGACCTGTGGTGTTTTCTGGCATCAAAGTGGTAAAATGAAGTTGTTGAGATAAAATGTTAAAGTGATTCAGGGTTTTTTTCTAAGCCTAAAATCCACACAGGTACGGACCTGTGGTGTTTTATGGCATCCAGCCAGTCAAATAATGTAGTTGAGATAAAATACCAAAATGATTCAGGGCACTTTTCTGAGACTAAAATCGACACAGGTAAGGAGCTGTGGTGTTTTTTGCCACCCAGGCAGTGAAATGCAGGATTTCAGATATAACACTAGAGTTAGTAAGGGTCCTTTTCTCACACTAAAACCAACACAGGTACGGACCTGTGGTGTTTTTTGGCATACAGGCAGTCAGATAAAGTAGGTGAGATAAAATACCAAAATGATTCAGGGCGCTTTTCTCAGACTAAAATCGACACAGATACAGACCTGTGGTGTTTTATGGCATCCAGGCAGTCAAATAAAGTAGTTGAGATAAAATACCACAATGATTCAGTGAGCTTTTCTGAGACTAAAATAGATACAGGTATGGACCTGTGGTGTTTTTTATCAAAGTGGTAAAATGAAGTTGTTGAGATAAAATGTTAAAGTGATTCAGGGGGTTTTTCTGAGCCAAAAATCCACACAGGTACGGATCTGTGGTGTTTTTTGGCATAAAGGCAGTCAAATAAAGTAGTTCAGATAAAATACCAAAATGATTCAGGGCGCTTTTCTGAGACTAAAATCGACACAGGTACGGACCTGTGGTGTTTTTTGCCACCCAGGCAGTGAAATGAAAGATTTCAGATATAACACTAGAGTTAGTAAGGGTTCTTTTCTCACACTAAAACCGACACAGGTACGGACATGTGGTGTTTTTTGGCATCCAGGCAGTCACATAAAGTAGTTGAGATAAAATACCAAAATGATTCAGTGCACTTTTCTGAGACTAAAATCGACACAGGTAAGGACCTGTGGTGTTTTTTGCCACCCAGGCAGTGAAATGAAGGATTTCAGATATAACACTAGAGTTAGTAAAGGTTCTTTTCTCACACTAAAACCGACACAGGTACGGACATGTGGTGTTTTTTCGCATCCAGGCAGTCACATAAAGTAGTTGAGATAAAATACCAAAATGATTCAGTGCGCTTTTCTGAGACTAAAATCGACCCAGGTACGGAACTGTGATGTTTTATGGCATCCAGGCAGTCAAATAAAGTAGTTGAGATAAAATACCAAAATGATTCAGTGCGCTTTTCTGAGACTAAAATCGACACAGGTATGGACCTGTGGTGTTTTTTGGCATCAAAGTGGTAAAATGAAGTTCTTGAGATAAAATACCAAAGTGATTCAGAGGTATTTTCTAAGCCTAAAATCGACACAGGTACAGACCTGTGGTGTTTTATGGTATCCAGGCAGTCAAATAAAGTAGTTCAGATAAAATACCAAAATGATTCAGGGCGCTTTTCTGAGACTAAAATCAACACAGGTACGGACCTGTGGTGTTTTTTGCCACCCAGGCCGTGAAATGAAGAATTTCAGATATAACACTAGTGTTAGTAAGGGTCCTTTTCTCACACTAAAACCGACACAGGTACGGACCTGTGGTGTTTTTTGGCATCCAGGCAGTCACATAAAGTAGTTGAGATAAAATACCAAAATGATTCAGGGCGCTTTTCTGAGACTAAAATCGACACAGGTACGGACCTGTGGTGATTTTTGGCATGAAAGTGGTAAAATGAAGTTGTTGAGATAAAATACCAAAGTGATTCAGGGGTATTTTCTAAGCTTAAAATCGACACAGGTACGGACCTGTGGTGTTTTTTGCTACCCAAGCAGTGAAATGAAGGATTTCAGATATAACACTAGAGTTAGTAAGGGTCCTTTTCTCACACTAAAATCAACACAGGTACAGACCTATGGTGTTTTTTCCCATCCAGGCAGTGAAATGAAGTAGTTCACATAAAATACCAGGGAGATTCAGGGTGGGTTTCTGACACTAAAATCGACACAGGTACGGACCTGTGGTGTTTTCTGGCATCCAGGAAGTCAAATAAAGTAGTGGAGATAAAATACTAAAATGATTCAGGGCACTTTTCTGAGACTAAAATCGACACAGGTACGGACCTATGGTGTTTTTTGGCATCAAAGTGGTAAAATGAAGTTCTTGAGAGAAAATACCAAAGTGATTCAGGGGTATTATCTAAGCCTAAAATCGACACAGGTACAGACCTGTGGTGTTTTATGGTATCCAGGCAGTCAAATAAAGTAGTTCAGATAAAATACCAAAATGATTCAGGGCGCTTTTCTGAGACTAAAATCAACACAGGTACGGACCCGTGGTGTTTTTTGCCACCCAGGCAGTGAAATGAAGGATTTCAGATATAACACTAGAGTTAGTAAGAGTCCTTTTCTCACACTAAAACCGACACAGGTACGGACCTGTGGTGTTTTTTGGCATCCAGGCAGTCACATAAAGTAGTTGAGATAAATACCAAAATGATTCAGGGCGCTTTTCTGATACTAAAATCGACACAGGTACGGAACTGTGGTGATTTTTGGCATCAAAGTGGTAAAATGAAGTTGTTGAGACAAAATACCAAAGTGATTCAGGGGTATTTTCTAAGCTTAAAATCGACACAGGTACGGACCTGTGGTGTTTTTTGCCACCCAAGCAGTGAAATGAAGGATTTCAGATATATCACTAGAGTTAGTAAGGGTCCTTTTCTCACACTAAAATCAACACAGGTACGGACCTATGGTGTTTTTTCCCATCCAGGCAGCGAAATGAAGTAGTTCAGATAAAATACCAGGGAGATTCAGGGTGGGTTTCTAACACTAAAATCGACACAGATACGGACCTGTGGTGTTTTTTGGCATCCAGGAAGTTAAATATAGTAGTTCAGATAAAATACTAAAAAGATTCAGGGGCGCTTTTCTGAGACTAAAATCGACACAGGTACGGACCTGTGGTGTTTTTATGGCATCCAGGCAGTCAAATAAAGTAGAGATAAAATACCAAAATGATTCAGGGCGCTTTTCTGAGACTAAAATCGACACAGGTACGGACCTGTGGAGTTTTTTGGCATCAAAGTGGTAAAATGAAGTTCTTGAGATAAAATACCAAAGTGATTCAAGGGTATTATCTAAGCCTAAAATCGACACAGGTACAGGACCTGTGGTGTTTTATGGTATCCAGGCAGTCAAATAAAGTAGTTGAGATAAAATACCAAAATGATTCAGGGCGCTTTTCTGAGACTAAAATCGACACAGGTACGGACCTGTGGTGTTTTTTCCACCCAGGCAGTGAAATGAAGGATTTCAGATATAACACTAGAGTTAGTAAGGGTCCTTTTCTCACACTAAAACCGACACAGGTACGGACCTCTGGTGTTTTTTGGCATCCAGGGAGTCACATAAAGTAGGTGAGATAAAATACCAAAATGATTCAGGGCCCTTTTCTGAGACTAAAATCGACACAGGTACGGACCTGTGGTGTTTTTTGCCACCCAGGCAGTGAAATGAAGGATTTCATATATAACACTAGAGTTAGTAAGGGTTTTTTTCTCACACTAAAACCAACACAGGTAGGGACCTGTGGTGTTTTTTGGCATCCAGGCAGTCACATAAAGTAGTTGAGATAAAATACCAAAATGATTCAGGGCGCTTTTCTGAGACTAAAATCGAGACAGGTACGGACCTGTGGTGATTTTTGGCATCAAAGTGGTAAAATGAAGTTGTTGAGATAAAATACCAAAGTGATTCAGGGGTATTTTCTAAGATTAAAATCGACACAGGTACGGACCTGTGGTGTTTTTTGCTACCCAAGCAGTGAAATGAAGGATTTCAGATATAACACTAGAGTTAGTAAGAGTCCTTTTCTCACACTAAAATCAACACAGGTACGGACCTATGGTGTTTTTTCCCATCCAGGCAGTGAAATGAAGTCGTTCAGATAAAATACCAGGGAGATTCAGGGTGGGTTTCTAAAACTAAAATCGATACAGGTACGGACCTGTGGTGTTTTCTGGCATCCAGGAAGTCAAATAAAGTAGTGGAGATAAAATAGTAAAATGATTCAGGGCGCTTTTCTGAGACTAAAATCGACACAGGTACAGACCTGTGGTGTTTTTTGGCATCAAAGTGGTAAAATGAAGTTCTTGAGATAAAATACCAAAGTGATTCAGGGGTATTATCTAAGCATAAAATCGACACAGGTACAGACCTGTGGTGTTTTATGGTATCCAGGCAGTCAAATAAAGTACTTCAGATAAAATACCAAAATGATTCAGGGCGCTTTTCTGAGACTAAAATCAACACAGGTACGGACCTGTGGTGTTTTTTGCCACCCAGGCAGTGAAATGAAGGATTTCAGATATAACACTAGAGTTAGTAAGGGTCCTTTTCTCACAATAAAACCGACACAGGTACGGACCTGTGGTGCTTTTTGGCATCCAGGCAGTCACATAAAGTAGTTGAGATAAAATACCAAAATGATTCAGGGCGCTTTTCTGAGACTAAAATCGACACAGGTACGGACCTGTGGTGATTTTTGGCATCAAAGTGTTAAAATGAAGTTGTTGAGATAAAATACCAAAGTAATTCAGGGGTATTTTCTAAGCTTAAAATCGACACAGGTACGGACCTGTGGTGTTTTTTGCCACCCAAGCAGTGAAATGAAGGATTTCAGATATATCACTAGAGTTAGTAAGGGTCCTTTTCTCACACTAAAATCAACACAGGTACGGACCTATGGTGTTTTTTCCCATCAAGGCAGCGAAATGAAGTAGTTCAGATAAAATACCAGGGAGATTCAGGGTGGGTTTCTAAAACTAAAATCGACACAGGTACGGACCTGTGCTGTTTTTTGGCATCCAGGAAGTTAAATAAAGTAGTGGAGATAAAATACTAAAATGATTCAGGGCACTTTTCTGAGACTAAAATCGACACAGGTACGGACCTGTGGTGTTTTATGGCATCCGGGCAGTCAAATAAAGTAGTTCAGATAAAATACCAAAATGATTCAGGGCCCTTTTCTGAGACTAAAATCGACACAGGTAAGGACCTGTGGTGTTTTTTGCCACCCAGGCAGTGAAATGCAGGATTTCAGATATAACACTAGTGTTAGTAAGGGTTCTTTTCTCAAACTAAAACCAACACAGGTAGGGACCTGTGGTGTTTTTTGGCATCCAGGCAGTCACATAAAGTAGTTGAGATAAAATACCAAAATGATTCAGGGCGCTTTTCTGAGACTAAAATCAACACAGGTACGGACCTGTGGAGTTTTTTGGCATCAAAGTGGTAAAATGAAGTTCTTGAGATAAAATACCAAAGTGATTCAGGGGTTTTTTCTAAGCCTAAAATCCACACAGGTACGGACCTGTGGTGTTTTATGGCATCCGGGCAGTCAAATAAAGTAGTTCAGATAAAATACCAAAATGATTCAGGGCCCTTTTCTGAGACTAAAATCGACACAGGTAAGGACCTGTGGTGTTTTTTGCCACCCAGGCAGTGAAATGCAGGATTTCAGATATAACACTAGTGTTAGTAAGGGTCCTTTTCTCACACTAAAACCAACACAGGTACGGACCTGTGGTGTTTTTTGGCATCCAGGCAGTCAGATAAAGTAGGTGAGATAAAATACCAAAATGATTCAGGGCGCTTTTCTGAGACTAAAATCGACACAGGTACGGACCTGTGGTGTTTTATGGCATCCAGGCAGTCAAATAAAGTAGAGATAAAATATCAAAATGATTCAGGGCGCTTTTCTGAGACTAAAATCGACACAGGTATGGACCTGTGGTGTTTTTTGGCATCAAAGTGGTAAAATGAAGTTCTTGAGGTAAAATACCAAAGTGATTCAGGGGTATTATCTAAGCCTAAAATCGACACAGGTACAGACCTGTGGTGTTTTATGGTATCCAGGCAGTCAAATAAAGTAGTTCAGATAAAATACCAAAATGATTCAGGGCGCTTTTCTGAGACTAAAATCAACACAGGTACAGACCTGTGGTGTTTTTTGCCACCCAGGCAGTGAAATGAAGGATTTCAGATATAACACTAGAGTTAGTAATGGTCCTTTTCTCACACTAAAATCAACACAGGTACGGACCTATGGTGTTTTTTCCCATCCAGGAAGTGAAATGAAGTAGTTCAGATAAAATACCAGGGAGATTCAGGGTGGGTTTCTGACACTAAAATCGACACAGGTACGGACCTGTGGTGTTTTCTGGCATCCAGGAAGTCAAATAAAGTAGTGGAGATAAAATACTAAAATGATTCAGGGCGCTTTTCTGAGACTAAAATCGACACAGGTACAGACCTGTGGTGTTTTTTGGCATCAAAGTGGTAAAATGAAGTTCTTGAGATAAAATACCAAAGTGATTCAGGGGTATTATCTAAGCATAAAATCGACACAGGTACAGACCTGTGGTGTTTTATGGTATCCAGGCAGTCAAATAAAGTACTTCAGATAAAATACCAAAATGATTCAGGGCGCTTTTCTGAGACTAAAATCAACACAGGTACGGACCTGTGGTGTTTTTTGCCACCCAGGCAGTGAAATGAAGGATTTCAGATATAACACTAGAGTTAGTAAGGGTCCTTTTCTCACAATAAAACCGACACAGGTACGGACCTGTGGTGTTTTTTGGCATCCAGGCAGTCACATAAAGTAGTTGAGATAAAATACCAAAATGATTCAGGGCGCTTTTCTGAGACTAAAATCGACACAGGTACGGACCTGTGGTGATTTTTGGCATCAAAGTGTTAAAATGAAGTTGTTGAGATAAAATACCAAAGTAATTCAGGGGTATTTTCTAAGCTTAAAATCGACACAGGTACGGACCTGTGGTGTTTTTTGCCACCCAAGCAGTGAAATGAAGGATTTCAGATATATCACTAGAGTTAGTAAGGGTCCTTTTCTCACACTAAAATCAACACAGGTACGGACCTATGGTGTTTTTTCCCATCAAGGCAGCGAAATGAAGTAGTTCAGATAAAATACCAGGGAGATTCAGGGTGGGTTTCTAAAACTAAAATCGACACAGGTACGGACCTGTGCTGTTTTTTGGCATCCAGGAAGTTAAATAAAGTAGTGGAGATAAAATACTAAAATGATTCAGGGCACTTTTCTGAGACTAAAATCGACACAGGTACGGACCTGTGGTGTTTTATGGCATCCAGGCAGTCAAATAAAGTAGTTCAGATAAAATACCAAAATGATTCAGGACGCTTTTCTGAGACTAAAATCGACACAGGTACGGACCTGTGGTGTTTTTTGCCACCCAGGCAGTGAAATGAAGGATTTCATATATAACAATAGAGTTAGTAAGGGTTCTTTTCTCAAACTAAAACCAACACAGGTAGGGACCTGTGGTGTTTTTTGGCATCCAGGCAGTCACATAAAGTAGTTGAGATAAAATACCAAAATGATTCAGGGCGCTTTTCTGAGACTAAAATCAACACAGGTACGGACCTGTGGAGTTTTTTGGCATCAAAGTGGTAAAATGAAGTTCTGAGATAAAATACCAAAGTGATTCAGGGGTATTTTCTAAGCTTAAAATCGACACAGGTACGGACCTGTGGTGTTTTATGGCATCCGGGCAGTCAAATAAAGTAGTTCAGATAAAATACCAAAATGATTCAGGGCCCTTTTCTGAGACTAAAATCGACACAGGTAAGGACCTGTGGTGTTTTTTGCCACCCAGGCAGTGAAATGCAGGATTTCAGATATAACACTAGTGTTAGTAAGGGTTCTTTTCTCAAACTAAAACCAACACAGGTAGGGACCTGTGGTGTTTTTTGGCATCCAGGCAGTCACATAAAGTAGTTGAGATAAAATACCAAAATGATTCAGGGCGCTTTTCTGAGACTATAATCAACACAGGTACGGACCTGTGGAGTTTTTTGGCATCAAAGTGGTAAAATGAAGTTCTTGAGATAAAATACCAAAGTGATTCAGGGGTTTTTTCTAAGCCTAAAATCCACACAGGTACGGACCTGTGGTGTTTTATGGCATCCGGGCAGTCAAATAAAGTAGTTCAGATAAAATACCAAAATGATTCAGGGCCCTTTTCTGAGACTAAAATCGACACAGGTAAGGACCTGTGGTGTTTTTTGCCACCCAGGCAGTGAAATGCAGGATTTCAGATATAACACTAGTGTTAGTAAGGGTCCTTTTCTCACACTAAAACCAACACAGGTACGGACCTGTGGTGTTTTTTGGCATCCAGGCAGTCAGATAAAGTAGGTGAGATAAAATACCAAAATGATTCAGGGCGCTTTTCTGAGACTAAAATCGACACAGGTACGGACCTGTGGTGTTTTATGGCATCCAGGCAGTCAAATAAAGTAGAGATAAAATATCAAAATGATTCAGGGCGCTTTTCTGAGACTAAAATCGACACAGGTATGGACCTGTGGTGTTTTTTGGCATCAAAGTGGTAAAATGAAGTTCTTGAGGTAAAATACCAAAGTGATTCAGGGGTATTATCTAAGCCTAAAATCGACACAGGTACAGACCTGTGGTGTTTTATGGTATCCAGGCAGTCAAATAAAGTAGTTCAGATAAAATACCAAAATGATTCAGGGCGCTTTTCTGAGACTAAAATCAACACAGGTACAGACCTGTGGTGTTTTTTGCCACCCAGGCAGTGAAATGAAGGATTTCAGATATAACACTAGAGTTAGTAATGGTCCTTTTCTCACACTAAAATCAACACAGGTACGGACCTATGGTGTTTTTTCCCATCCAGGAAGTGAAATGAAGTAGTTCAGATGAAATACCAGGGAGATTCAGGGTGGGTTTCTGACACTAAAATCGACACAGGTACGGACCTGTGGTGTTTTCTGGCATCCAGGAAGTCAAATAAAGTAGTGGAGATAAAATACTAAAATGATTCAGGGCGCTTTTCTGAGACTAAAATCGACACAGGTACAGACCTGTGGTGTTTTTTGGCATCAAAGTGGTAAAATGAAGTTCTTGAGATAAAATACCAAAGTGATTCAGGGGTATTATCTAAGCATAAAATCGACACAGGTACAGACCTGTGGTGTTTTATGGTATCCAGGCAGTCAAATAAAGTACTTCAGATAAAATACCAAAATGATTCAGGGCGCTTTTCTGAGACTAAAATCAACACAGGTACGGACCTGTGGTGTTTTTTGCCACCCAGGCAGTGAAATGAAGGATTTCATATATAACACTAGCGTTAGTAAGGGTCCTTTTCTCACACTAAAACCGACACAGGTACGGACCTGTGGTGTTTTTTGGCATCCAGGCAGTCACATAAAGTAGTTGAGATAAAATACCAAAATGATTCAGGGCGCTTTTCTGAGACTAAAATCGACACAGGTACGGACCTGTGGTGATTTTTGGCATCAAAGTGGTAAAATGAAGTTGTTGAGATAAAATACCAAAGTGATTCAGGGGTATTTTCTAAGATTAAAATCGACACCTGTGGTGTTTTTTGCTACCCAAGCAGTGAAATGAAGGATTTCAGATATAACACTAGAGTTAGTAAGGGTCCTTTTCTCACACTAAAATCAACACAGGTACGGACCTATGGTGTTTTTTCCCATCCAGGCAGTGAAATGAAGTAGTTCAGATAAAATACCAGGGAGATTCAGGGTGGGTTTCTGACACTAAAATCGACACAGGTACGGACCTGTGGTGTTTTCTGGCATCCAGGAAGTCAAATAAAGTAGTGGAGATAAAATAGTAAAATGATTCAGGGCGCTTTTCTGAGACTAAAATCGACACAGGTACAGACCTGTGGTGTTTTTTGGCATCAAAGTGGTAAAATGAAGTTCTTGAGATAAAATACCAAAGTGATTCAGGGGTATTATCTAAGCATAAAATCGACACAGGTACAGACCTGTGGTGTTTTATGGTATCCAGGCAGTCAAATAAAGTAGTTCAGATAAAATACCAAAATGATTCAGGGCGCTTTTCTGAGACTAAAATCAACACAGGTACGGACCTGTGGTGTTTTTTGCCACCCAGGCAGTGAAATGAAGGATTTCAGATATAACACTAGAGTTAGTAAGGGTCCTTTTCTCACACTAAAACCGACACAGGTACGGACCTGT